>NC_056743.1:787594239-787611739 GCF_019279795.1 Protopterus annectens
TTTGTTATCTTTGGGCCATTGCCCCCACCCCCATTATTTTAGACTCTGTCCAGATTTCTTGTGGTAAGATGTCGACAGCTACTCTTAATTTTGGGACCATAAACCAAGGACCTCAAAGGAGGAGAGAGAGAGGGAGAGAAAAAGCCTCAACAACTCGACAGTCCAATGTCCAGGAGAAAAACAATACCAGAGGGGGCAAGGAGAGAAGAATGGCTGAACTCAAAGGAAACAGACAACACAGATCTGTCATTAAAGTTAGTGCATAACTTTTGTATGCAAAGCATTTTCCATCCGTGTTCAACCTGTGGAAGACAGTCCCCCCAGCTACATTTCACCTCAGGGAGGTCCTACAAGAGTGCATTCTGCAATACAGCAGAACCAAAGGAGGTTTTAGACCTGAACTGTGTGGACCCAACCAAGTAGGCACAGCACAAAAGCCATCAGTAGCAACTCTTGAGAAAAAAAGCAGTGGCAGCAGCCATAGCTCTAGCAGAGTAACCCTCGAGGTTAAACCTTTCCTTTGAAACTATACTTTAATGTAATGCAAACAAAAAAACACTTAGGTAAGGTAGACAGACACTGGCTTTCCCAACCAAGCCTTTGGAAAGGAAGCAGCTTTTTAGACTTCCTGAAGGACTTGGTTCCATCTAAATAAAACCCAAGTTGCCTATGGACATCAAGACAATGCATTAAGTATCCTCTCTTATTTGAAAATAAATGGGAGAAAATACTGGTAAATGAACACCACCTTATGCAAAAAAGCAGGATCCATTCCAACAGAGACCCTGTCTTTGTTAAAGACCCAGATATAGTGGCCCCGAGGTCAAGACCCACAGCTCTAACACATCAGGAAGAGTCTTCAGAGAGAACAACTTCAAACTGTTACTATAGTCTCTAACGGAGGTCCAGCAAGAATATGAAGCATAAAAGGGAATACCAAGGAGGAACAGGGTCCTGGATAGGGGATTACAACAAGAATGTTCCTCTGAGAAAGGCCTTGGAAATCTTCTACACTGCCATAAATATAGCCAAATGCACTTTAACAGTGGAATAACGAGATCCAAAATGAAACGGGTCAGCAAGGAAATCAAAAATAGCCTCCAAAGGAGCTAAAAAGGGATCCAAATGTTTAGAAGATGCCCAAACAGTGAAGCATTTTCACTTGCTATTGCAGACTTTACGACTAGATGGCTTCTACTCTCTCTCTCTCTTAAAGCCTGGCATCTCTGGCCATCAAGGGAAATAGAGAAACCATGTGGTTAGTTAAAGAATCCAGAAGTTGGGAGGGTACAAGCCTGTTGGGAGAGATCAGATCCAGAATGGGATCCAGCACCCATGAAGGGTACTAGAGAGGCCACAGAAAAAGGAAACCACACCCGATAGGGCCAAAAGAGAGCAATGAGGATCACAGCTGTTGTGCAATGGGTGACTTTCTGGATCAGAGTGGGAAGATAAGCACCAGGGGGGCCAAGCATACAGGACAGTATCCCTGGGTGACTGCCCCTGTGGAGGAACCAAGACGCAATAACTGTTGCACTTGATAGTGGATGGGGAAGAAAACAGATTGTTACAGAGTGCCCTAATATCAGAAGATCCAAGTTGCTACCCTTGGATTTAATAAAAACTCACGAGGAAGTAGCATGTTCCAGCTTAGTCTGTCCACTAAAATATTGGATTCCCCTAGGATGTGCATGGCTACCAGAAACCACTGATATGAATTCACCCACTGGAAATCCATCATGGTCTCCCAGCAAAGAGGGTAGGACTGGGTTCCTACTCATTTGTTCTGAGACCAAAACCCAGACATATTGTCTGCACTGACATCACACCCTTCGGGAGGAAGCACTGAAAAGTCTGTAATGCACCACTCATCTCCAAGACACTGATGTGAAGACTAGCCTTGAGTTTAAACAGAGACCCTTGGACCATCTAACCTTTGAAGTGCCTCCCCACCCATGATGACCATGCCCTGTGGGGGAGGAAGAACAAATGGTCTCCCAGCCAACACTAGGGAAGACTCCAACCACCACTTGATATGACTGAGATTTCCATCACAGTGATGGGAAAATCCATAGACTAGGACAAAGTAGGACCACTGCATCACTAGTGTCCACTAGTAATATCCTCATATGGTACTTCTCCAGGGGGACTAAACAAACTGCTGAAGCAAACTACTGCAGCCACGTGACCAGAGTAAGAGTACTAGGGAAGCCAGAGGTTTCCTGTGAGATGGTTGGAAATTGGACTGAGTACGAAGGGCAGACACTCTGTGTCCTGGAAGTCTTGCAATCTGAGATACTGCGTTTAAGTGACCGCCTACAAACTCCAACATCTGAACTAACTGAAGGCTGGATTTTTGATAGTTTGCAGTAATTCCCAAGGAAAGAGAAATGGGGTAAGGAATCCCCAGGCCTGTCTAAAGATGCCATTATAGAAGTGGTGAGATGCCAATCATCCAGGTAAGTAAAGACATGGAAACTCTGCAGCCTGAGCAATGCCACCACAACTGCCATGTACTTGAACACCCAGGGAGATGGAAAGCCAAAGGGCAGCACCCTGAACTGATAATGATTGGTTCCTATCTGGAAGCACAGACATGTCTGCCACTCTCTTTATATGATGGCAGACATCCTTGAGATAGATTGAGCACACCCAGTCCTTCAAGATGTAGAATGGGACTGCACTGTGACCATCTGAAACTTGGTCTGTTTTACAAAGCAATTCAACTTGCTTAAATTCAAAATTGGTCTAAGGTCCTTGTTATTTGGAACCAAATAAAACTCAGAATATACCTTGGATCTGTGATAGTCTGGTGAGGCTGCTTAGATGACTCAATTTGTTAACCACTTTCAAATCTCAACAGCTGCATCCCTTCTCTGACAGGTGGTATGTTCAGAATGTGCTTGGCATTTCTTTTGGCAGAAATAAAAAAAATTTAATTGGGTAACCTTTGGATAAGTAGCTCAACAACCAGGTGTCCGAGCTGACCTCCAAAGCTTCTGGGTGTACAGCTACGTGATGCCCAACTGTCTCCAGAGCATCACAATCTGGCAACCCTTTCAGGAACGCTAAAAAGACCTCTCAGAAAATGGTCCATGGAAGCCCTGGTTCTGCAGCTCACATGTTACACAGACTGCATCCATTCTGGTTACTACCACTGCCACGAGGGGAAATCTCCACAGGAGCATCCTGAAAAGGCTGGTGTGCTTCACTAAATAGGAGACAGTTGCCCCCTTTCTGGTTAACTGAGAAGGTCTATTGGGGGGGTGGCAAAGTGCACTCTGATGACAAGCAGCATCTTTGTCTTGCACACTCCTGGTCAATGTACATTAAATCTTCAGCCCAAAGAGAAAACATCCATTAAAAGGGGCTTTAATAATGGATGCATTGAAGCAGTCCCCAAAATTGCACCTCTACATCCAATGCCAGCACCAACAGCTTGGATGTGCCATCAGCTGCACTGGAGAGCAGATGCAGGGACACATTAGAAACAGACTGTAGTGCAGACAGTTTCTCTCGAGTCTTCAGAGACTTTGGCACCTACTCTGTCTTAATCACTTGGTATTTTAGACATGATGTCCCACTGAAGCCCTGTCAAATGAGCCAGGTAATTTAACACTCTCAGCGCAAAGAAGGCTGTATGTGTACGAGTGCTTCACTAACCTGCCCACAGCTCCAGATTCCCTGTTGGAGGCAGTGGACTGATGGAACTGTTTTCTGAAGTGTCCTTCTTGGTGGCTGCCACCACAATGACATCAGTGGTGGGGACCCCTATTCCAGTGCTGTAGATCCTTGGAAGGGGTCAAGATCTTATCAGGCTTTTTAGATTAAGGTTTCACAGTAATGGGCTCCCTCCAAAACACTCATTTAATAAGCACATCTGCAGGTGGAACCTCCCAGAAATTCAATGGGTCCATCCCAAAACCTTCCAAAAATATAGACTCCTTTGGAGATGGAGCTTTAGCTGACCAGCCCCTGCACTGGCAAAGCAGCTCCATAAGATTACCAAAAGAGGCACCTTTGTGGGTGGATTTTGGGAACCCCTCTCCATCCTCGAGATCAGTATCCTTGGTGGAATCCTTCCTCTTTGAAATCGAAGTGCTTCTTACACCACCTCTTGCCATGACACTCCCGCATGGGTGAATTGGGAGAAGTGAAAAAAGCAGGGGGCCCCTGGGTACAGCAGAATTTGGGGGCCTGTTGTAGTGGGCTGTCCCAGAACAAGCTGGTGCAAATCCACTGGCATAGCCAATGGGGGAGGATGCTGGTTGGTGCCAAATAGTCTCCAGACCGAAAGAGCATTTTTTCTACCACGTTGAAGGCAGTCTTGTACCCCTGGGATATGAAGACTCCGAGGGCATGCCAGACTCCAGAGCCACTCCAAACTGCCCCAAAACCAAGACTGGAGCAGAGATATCGAGTGCCAAGGCACAGAGGGAGGGATGACTCAGACTTGTAGCATCAACCCTGACCCAGAGACCTGGTCCTGAATGGTTGGCTCTGAAACCCACTCAGCTAGGAGACCAACAGAGTAGAGAAGGCCAAGGAAGTGGTGGTTGCCAGAATTGGCCAGGCCATCAGACCTGACCCTGATGGTGGTAAGGTAAATGGCTCTGGGAACCCTACAGCCACAAGACCAGATAGAGGAAATAAACCAGTTGGAGCCACAGCCTTGGTTCGAGGACCTGAGGTAGAAGGGATTAGGCCTAGATGCATCTGAGCTCACAGGAAGGACTGCATCAACTGTTCCAACTCAATATGTCTAATACTCACATTCAAATTGATTGACAGGGATAACAGGCTACTGAGGGAGGCTTGGAGGCCTACCTACTAGTAAAAGGCTGCAAGGACCAGGCTCAAACTGGAAACTATGTCTGGTAAAAAGAGGACAACTAGTCCAGGGAAAGCTCCCTAGGAGTAGACTACAAAAAAGCTGGGTAAATCCTGCTCGTGGAAGTACCTTTGATAAGAAAGGGCTGGGGTTGCAATGAATCTGGGAAGGAACCTTCCCAAAACTCTGCACTATGGGAGAATAGGTCCATGTAGTCAGATCTGAAGACTGCACAGATGCAGCTGGAGGAGCTGAAGATCTTCGAATCCGGCTGGTTAAAAGCATGGGCAGCTGGCCATTTGCAATCCTCTTTAGGTGGTTTGGGAGCCTTAGGCACCCCTCCCCTCTGACCCCATTCCCTCATCAGGTTTACTGGCAAGAGTGGAGAAGGAAAAAGCATCTTTAATTATTTAACCATACCTTTATTGAATTATCATTTGTGACATAGGCAATTTTACAATAATAAATCAAACTGTATTAAATTATCAAACTTTATACTTCACATATATTTCTATATCATATAACCTAGCAACATTACATAAATTATTCAATTCCTGACCCCTTTTTTTTAATTTATTTTCAAGAAACATCTTTATTAAACCATTACTTGCAACATAAGCACTCATGCATTTATATAAATTAAAAACCACACCGACACAATCCTAGTTGCATGCATTTGACATCACAAACCAGTGACACGCTTCTAGTTGCAAACATTTTACATCACTTATAATCTACCCAATCATTTTCAGTAAACATTACACAGCAAAAGTCCTGCTTCCTTTTATACCTCATTGCTCCCCTGTATCAGTTCCCATAATTCCCAATTTTCCTATGTAGTTTGCTCCTACCCATTTTCTAAAGATCTCAGTTCCAGTTTTAACTGTTACTATATTCACTTTTTCTAATACAGTTGGTTTTAGATTTTGATTTCTATTTTCTAGTAACTTCTTTTTTGGCAGCCACTATAATTACACACTGGAAAGCCTTACCCTATATAGTCAATTCCAATTCTGTATCATAGCTGAGAGAAATCATCTCTCTCATCACACCAATCCATCCACTCAGCATCTCAGCCAGTGCATCCCACAAGGAATCCTTAAAGTCTACCAACCCACCGCACTCCCAGAAAATATGTTCCCAAGTACCTCTTTCTTCCCTGTTACACCTCCATTTGCCATCTACCTGAAGAAAAATTATCTGGAGAATACTTGGGGTTTAAAAATATGTAAACGTTTCCAAGCAAAAATCCTTAATCATCTAGATTTTGTTGCATATTTGGGAGACATACATATATCCTCCCCATTGCTTCTTTGTGACTTGCTTATCCAGTCTCTTTCCAATCCATTCTAACCTCCTCTGATAAATTCTTGTAGTTATCATGCAATATTTTATATTCTCTACTAATTATTCACAGGTTACTAGGCTACAGGCCCTTATAAGCATAGCCAAGAGGTCAGCCCATGTTTAGACAAATCAACATCCAATACCTCTGTCCAGCGGGGACTTGGGTTTAATCCCAGGGGTATATTTTCCGTTTCCCATCCAATTATCCAGGTTGTGCTTAAAAAGGGATAAAGAGGTACTCTGCTTGATGTGGTGAGGGAGTCTATTCCACAGATGGGGGAGTCTCTGGGACACAAATCTGTCCCGCCACCAAGTCTTGTTGATGTCACAGACCAGGTTGAGGCCACGCATGTAGGTTATTCGAGTGGAGCTCGACTTGCTGATCTGCATCAGTCCCCATCAAGGTGGGGTCCATGATTGCCTTGTATGCCAAAGGTCACCTCTGAGGAGTCTGTATAAAACAGAGTAGAGGAATGGGGCTTTTAAGCCTGTGTATGGTAGAGGTCCTGGATTCTCTCAGTGAGGAACTTCTGTGGTCTCTCCAGCTGCTGCATGTGCTTTATGAGGTACATGCTTGAAAGGTGCGTTGTACTCAACAATGGGCCTTATAAGGGAAGAATACAGGGGTGTTATGATCTCTTTGTCCCTTACTTATGAAGTGGGCCATGTAGAAGGTTTTCCGTTGCCATCAACCTGGGTGCCCAGATCCCTCATGACTGAGTGCTTAGGATATTATTAATGTGATAATTTGTGGGGATGTCACTCTCCCCAAAGGGGATGATGCATTTTTTGGTATACAGCTTGATGCCATGTTTCTGGCACCAATCATTTGTCTGAGTGAGACCCTCTTGGAGGATGTTCAGATCACTAGGGGAATTGATGACAGCACCCAGCTTGCATTCATCTGCAAACCTGGTCAGCCATAGCACTCTGGTTTTGGTCTACACCTCAGAAAAGTACATCTCAAATAACAGAGGCCCCAAGACCGAACCCTGGGGTACACCACTTGTTATGGGTCTAGTGCTTGAGGTGGCTTCCCTTATTTTAATTACGTGGGTTCTGTGAGTCAGTTTGCTACCAATCTGGTAACATATGGATTGATGCCTAGCTGAGAGAGTTTATCTATTATGCCAGAGTGGGGAATAGTGTCAAAGGCTTTAGCCAGGTCAAGGTAGGTGGTGTGCACAGTCTTCCACTTGTCCATAGCTTTGGCGACGGTCTCAAAGTCGACCAATTTAGCAGACATTACCCCCCCCCCCTTGATGAAGCCAGACTATGGGGGATCAAGTGTTGAGGTTGCCAATGCCCTTGTTAATGAGGTCCATGATAATCCATTCCATGGCCTTGCAGATCAGGCTAGTTAGGCTGATGGGTTTATAATTTCCCAGATTGGTGGACGCTCCACCTTTGTGTAAAGGAATGACAGTGGCCATCCTCCACTCAGCTGGGACCCAGCCAGTACTTAGGCTTTGGTGGACGCTCCACCTTTGTGTAAAGGGATGACAGTGGCCATCCTCCACTTAGCTGGGACCCAGCCAGTACTTAGGCTTTGGTTGAATAGGGTGTCCAGTAGTGCTGCAACTTCCTGCCAGAGTTCCTTTAATGGCGGCTTTTGTTCTAGATTCTAATTGAAACTCTACCAGTGCTGGTCTTTCATTTAGGACACCATTTCATTCTCTTTGTCTATACTCTGATATCAGTCCTTGACAGGGAAAGCAATCTCTAACCTGCATTCCAAATACATTATTGGCCTCTTCCCATTCTATCACCTGTCTTTCTCTATTTGCTCTCAGTACCTCGGTTTCTTTCCCAGTTCTCGCCAATAAATTCCAGTCCCTCTTGCCTGTCTATATCCCTAATTGCAGTTCTCTATTTTAGTAGAATCTCCTTTCTCCATTCCCATGTTGGCTTAGTTCTTCGAATACTTTCTGCTACTTTATGGATACAATTATCTATAGGATTATTTTTATTCTCTTTAAAGGCCTGCATCCAAAATCCCAGTCTCATTTCTTGAGCTTCACCCTGTTTCAACATCATCCCTTTCCACTTTGAATTATAGTTTTCTGCTTGTGCCATGGATAAAAGCCTTAACTGTGTAGCTCTGAAATACCCCTTCAAACTGGGCAATCCCAATAAACCCTGTTCTACTGAAGAATCAGCTTATCCCACTTTACTCTTGCCATCTTCCCCTCCCAGATAAGGTCCTTCAGCTCTATCAATTGCTATACATAATTTCTTCTCGTTAATAATATGGGACTAAAAACATTGACTGCTTGTGTCTTACTATCCATATCCATATAACAAAGCTTCCATTTTCTCAGTTTTTGTATTATCTTTTATTTAGTCTCTTCTCACATATCCTTAGCTGCCACACCAGAATCATTTTTAATCCATACATATAAATACTTTATTTTGTCATATCCCCATACAGATATTGCTGAACCAATTTGTGTGGGGGTACATAATTTACCACCATTGCCTTTGCTTCAGCTTCATTAAATTTTGTATCACAAAGATTTGAAACTGTCTCAGAATGTTCCACAACGCAGTAAATGTCCGTTTTTGTCACGTATAAAATATCTGCAAATAGCTTTTCTTGACTACCATACCAATTATATCCTTGAATTTCTGAGTTCCTTATTTTCTTTGCCAGTGGTTCTAAATATAATGCAAACAAAGTGGAAAGAGGATACCCTGCCATGCTTCCTCTGTTCAAGCAGAAATTATCAGAGGACCCCACCCACTTTAATGTTTGCCTCTGATCCCTCATATATCCTCCTAATCAACCTTATTTTTTCAGGAAATGCAAATTCTTCGATTGCTTTGCTCAATATCCCAGATTACTCTGTCAAATGGTTTCTCTGCATCAAGACCCACCAACAACAATGGTATCATCCATTGTTTCACTGAATCATCAGTGTTCTGTTAATGTTGTCAAATATTTGCCTGCCCTCCACAAAACCACAATGCTCCATATCTATCAATTTTACCATTACTTTTGTCACTTTTACTCCTTATAGACACGAACAGTTTATTATCATGGTTTAGTACACCCATGGGCCTGTATGAAGCTGGGTCTGAGGGATCTTTTCTCTCTTTAGGTATTACAGCTACCACCACTGATTTTTTCAAGGATGTTGTACTTCTCAAATACTGTTAAACAAAACCTTCCAGATATTTCAGTTTGACTCCTAGCTTCCTAACTTCCACAGGAATGAGGAAAAACATCTTTAGCAGGTAGAAAACCCACTAGCTTAGCCCTTTGTTGACGGCCCTGAATCCAAAGCCATCATAAATGGAGGACTGGGTCTTAAAGTGAACAGCTCTGAGGCAATAGATCATGAGAGTCATGTGATGGAAGCTTACTGCTGCATACCAGACACACTTAAATTCCCTTATCCATACCTGCCAAAAACACAATACACCATATGAAAGAAACCAAACAACTCACTATTACTACTACTATTTGTTTTACACACACAAATCCACAGGAAAAGCCCACAACAGAATAAACTGTTAAATCCTTACATCTACCTAAACTAGCCTAACCTAAAATACACTACCTTAAATAAGGTTAGAAGAACAGGTGATATAATTGCAAAAAATGGATAGAGCAAGTGGAACATAAGATCTAGCTGCTATCCTGGAAGGCAGCAAATGAAATCTGAGGTAACTCTGTAGAGATGAAGGTACAATGGACAGAGGAGGCAGAGCTTGGGGGATGAAGTATTTGGAAATAGCTGGTCTCAGTACAAACAACCCACAGGTTAAACCTGGATGGAAAAGACATCAGATTATGTTACGGTCAGTTTACAGCCCTACAAAGGGCAATCTAATGGCAAACCAGCCTAGCAGGACCTCATCCAACCCATCAATGGGCCCTGCACAAACAAGTTTTCCCCTTACTGACCAAATCAAAATGGTAGCTTCCAGTTTGTGTTTTTTTTTTTTTTGTATCCCATGAAAGCAAGGTGAAAAAATTGTTCCAGGTTTCTGCATCAGAAGGCTTTTGTGGTGAATACCTTCTCCTGGTGGGGCAGGCTCATATACAGCTTTCTACCCCTGCATCTGATCCCAAGGGTGATTCAGAAAATACAGGAAAGGTTGAAAAGTATCCCGACTGCATTTCTCTGTCAAAGTCAACACTACTTCTTCCCTCTGCTATTGATGGCCAGCAACAATTCCATTGTGTTGCCCACTAAGTGGACCTACTGACTCAAAAGGGGGTGCTGTGGTGCACCTGTTGCTTCTGACGATCAACGTGGTTGCCTGGAGGACATAAACTTACCACCCTTTGAGAAAGTGGTGCCAGAAGATGCATGCAGCATGAGGGAAGCCAGAAAACCAAACACAGACATCCTACCAGGCAAAATGGAAAATATTCTCTCTCTAGTGCCAATGGAGAGCTCTAATCCCCACAGAAGCAGCAGTACCAATGGTCCTGCAATATCTACCAGAATTATTTCACACAGTCTTAAACTATACTTCCCGGAGAAGGCATGCATGGCACTGCATACAACCTCCATTTATGTCCACCTACTACAGTGGTGTGTTTACATCCGAATCTGCTACTCAGCTGTAGGAGAGTGGTAAAAATCACTGAGTCTTGATTTGCAGCTCAGACCCCCCCCCCCCCCCCCCGAAGAGGGCAGTTTTCCCAACCTCTGATCTGACTTTCTTTGTAGGAGAAACTGGATCCAACACATTTTGAACCAGCAGCATCTGCCAACACAGAATTTCTTTCATGGGAGACAATATTTCTGGTGGTAGTCACTTCAGTCTGGAGGGTGTCTAAATTACAGGTCTTCCATAGAGACAGGGTCTCCTTGCACATAAACCCCTCATTCATGCCAAAAGTTGCAACAGATGTTACACTAAATGCAGCTTTCCAACACTCATTTCCCCACCTAAAACAAAGGGGAAAGAATCCTCTGTTGAGATATGCATAAACAATTAGGGTACTACCTCCACAAAACAGCCTACAGGATTAGTCAGGATTTCACAACCCTTGGACAAAAAAAGAAAAAAAAAAAGGGGGGGGGTTGCCATTCAAAAGCCAACAACCAATAAATGAGTTGCCCTTTATATCATTTTTTGCCTCAAGTTCCATGGCAAGCAATTACCTGGTGTGAGGTAATCCCTCATTCTAGCAATGACACAGCCACTACTGCAGCCTTCAAATACATATCAACAAAATATCTTGGATGTTATTACCTAGTCTGCATGGTTCACTAATTTTCAAAACACTACCGGTCACGCATCTTGTCTACAGCTGGAGGGTTTGCCTCAGCAAACCTGAACAACATTTTGCTTTCATCAAAATGCCTTGAAAGAGGGAGATCTATGACCAGACATACTGAAATGGCTGACAAATGAACCTTGATAAAACAAATAAAGCAGGCCACAAGAAAGTAACATGTAAATACTGTAAACCAAAGAAGGGACTTGAGGCTGAAAGGGCCAGCCCGAGTTCAGAGCAAACTGTTGAATCCACCGTTCAAATTCCCTCTTTAAACAGGGATGGAGAGGCATACCAAAATCCATAGGGTGACAATGCTGCAGCCAAACTAAATGAGGTACCACTGAAGCGTCCACATACACAGTCTGGCAAGAGGAAGCACTAGATTAGAAGAAGCCGTGAATCCAAGGGCCAGAAAAACCTCCCTGGCTGGCATGGCAGTCATAGGAAAAGACTGAAAGAAGGCTGTCAATGGCGAAACTTTTGGAGGTGGAAGAGAAGCCAACATTGGTACTGTCTGAATCCTGCAGCCCAAACACACATGATTCTGAGAGGTAGTCAGGATGGACGTTTGAAAGTGGATACTGAACCTCAATTTGGAGAAGGATGGTAAACTTAATCTGTAACAGATGATTGTGAGAAGGCGCCTGAAGCAACAGGTCATCTAGATAAGGAAAAAATTTGAATGACATGGAGCCTTCAGAAAGCAATTACAGGAGCTAGGCATTTTGTGAATACCCTTGGGGAAGTAAAGAGGCCAAAGGGAAAAGCAGAGAACTGAAAAATTAAAGGAAGACACAGAAATGTAAACATTTCCCGAAAAAGAGGGTGAATAAGGACAAAGATAAGCATCTTTCAGATCCAAGGACATCAGAAAAGTCTGGGGTAACGAGAGTAAACAGGGTTTAAAAAGTAAGCACATGAAAAGAAGGGATCTTGAGAAAGGTGCCGAGCTGGAATAAAAATGGAATAAGTCTCCAAGTGCCCTCCTTTACAGGAACCAGAAACATTCTGAAAAAAAAAAAAAAAAAAAAAAAAAAAAACTTTGCCACTTGGAAAGGGGGGGAGTGCTGGTTGAATGGTTTGATTCACCAGGGACACTAGAACCTCCAGGAATTGAGGAAGTTGCTCCAGTGAAGCTTGAGTAATCCTTGGGGGGGGGGCGACTTCCATACCACAAAGCAACCCTGATGTATGATAGAAAGAACCCAAGAGTCTGAAGTGATGAGATGCCAAATTAAGAAACAAAGGGAAAGATGAAGGGACAAATGAGCCTGGTCTAAAAGGGGTGAACTGTCAAAGAGAAGAGGTTTATCAGATAAAGGCAGCTTCTGGGCCACAGAAGTCTGAGAAACCTCAGCAGAGGGGGCCTGCCGCCCACTCTTCCTGCTCTTGGAGGCCTGGCAAAGTTGCTTGCAAACAAAAGCAAATTTAGAAGGATAATTCCTCTGGAAATTAGGGATAGGACTCAGAAATGTTTAAGGTCCTGCAATGCTTTGTCTTTCTCTTCAAGACAACACGTCTGCAGCAGCAGGTCCAAAAGGATGTTCATTATCCAAAGGAGCATTCAACAATTTGGCCTTAATGTCCTCACGTACAGACAGAAGACAAAGCCAATAACACCTCATGATAGACAAAAGCCACAGCCACAGAAGAGGCATCAGCAACATCATAGCTACACTTGGAGTGGTGAGCCACTTGAGAAGCAGAACCTGAAAAAGATAAGGCAGAGGATTTACCTTCAGAATCGGGAAGGTCATAAACTGACAAGCCTGAGCAATCAAGGCCAAAGCATACCTGGCCATGTGGGTATGGTAATTAACAGCCCTAAAAGGCCAAAGTAGAAGCAGTGTAAACTTTACCAATCCCCTACTATCCTTATCAAAAAGCAAAAGTATGGAAGAGGGCAAAAACTTAGGTTTGTCAGAATAGACACCAAAGCAGGATCAGCAAGGACAGCTAAATAAAAATTGGCAATCATTAGGAACCTTAGAGAACCTATCAGGTTTCTTAGGAGCAGGCAGTCAAAATCACGACACTTGGAAGTAGCAATGAAAGTATCTAACAAGGCAGCCAACACAGGAGGAACTGCTTATGGTTTAGGAGTATCCACCTGAAGCAACTCACATCTGTGAATAGCAGACACTTAAGAATCTCTTAAAAGTACTCTAGCATCCTAACAACTGTCCCCCCAAAGGACAATTCCTCATAAGGAGACTCAGGGCCAAGACTCCTCTTCATCAGAACAATACACCAAAGATGAAGGAGTCTGAAGAATAAGACAAAGACCCCTCATCTGAGGAATTTGGTTTCCTAAGCCATTTAGGAATAACAGATCTAAAAAGAATGTACTGAAACCCTTTGAGGAGGCTTTAGGCCCATCAAGGCAGAAACAAGCTCTGACTAAACTCCTGCCATTCCCTTTGAGGATCCTTAGGATGGATTGAAACATGCTTCAGTTTTTGTCTTTTCCTGGAAGGGATATCAGCCATAACAAATACCAAGGGCTCCAACCCTCCTTGATGAGAAGACAACTCTGAACTACCTGGAACCTCCTCCTTCATCAATAATATAGATAGATTATATATATTTATGGAATCACTGTAGGACCCTCCGAGATAATCAACCGCAGTTCCCCCTCAATGTCTGGAACAGACACCTGCAAAGCCTCAGGACATGCAGAAGAATGGATCCATGCCAGCCTCTTGACACGGCTGTGATAGGGGAATATGACAGACACTGAATGACCTACAGTGCTACTACATGCCTCTGGAGGGACATCTGGAGGCTGGACAGCTAAGGAATCTGGCAGAGACTTCTCGGCCTTCTTACCTAGTGGGAATATCTCAGGGGTAAAGGATTCTGCCATGGTATCTTGGGCTAATTAAGCCATTGGTTTTTAAGATAAATGGCCCAGGAAGATAAAACTCCTGAGTGTCAAGTTCAAATGCCTTACAGATACAAGAGGCATCATGGGAAGTACTAAAAGACACTGCTCCTGATGATCCTTATGGGAAATCTGCCTCCCACACTGACATTTTCCCTTCTTGAATTACCTCTACCATTCATTCCATTCTCTATAAACCCATTGCCTGCCCTAGTATCTCCTTCTCTGGTCACACTCTATACTCCGGTTAGAACCCTCAGGAGCTTTAACTTACAACACCTGAAAATGTTAAGCCCAAAAAAAGACATTGGCCAAAACTTGTATAGCTACTCCCCTACCCAAAAAGAGAACAAGCTTCCCCTTGACATCAGAAAAACACACAAATTCAAAAAGGCTCAATCAATATCTACTTTATACCTCAAATTGTAATTAACTCCTAGCCAGTCTCTAACACTGACATTGCTTACCTACACTATACTGATGCTGTTCAGTCAGCTGTCTGATGCTGGCTCTCCAGAGTATCTTGTAAAATAAAAAAAATCTCTTTATGGTCAATTGTTTTTCTCTGATTTGATATGGATGTTGTGCAGTTTGTAAACAACTAATCCACTGTTTCAAGCAACTGCTCCGTGACACAGCTAGTCTCAAAATATGGACATTACAATAAGAGTACAGTGAGAAGCAAAGTGTACATAGGCTTACTACTGCTTCAAGCAAGCATATACCGTGTTGCTTACTGAGTTTTATTCACTTCTACATACTTTTTCGTTATTGTTGATTGGTTATTAAATATTCATGCTATTCTGCAGTTTTTCTCCCTGGGCCTCTGCTAAAAATGGGCTTTTACTCAGACACGACCAGTCAACAAAAGTCAAATAAATGAATAAAATGAACTCTAGGTAGCAAAATAATATACAAGACCAAGAAAATAAACCACCCCAATAGGGCACTTATCCTGTGGCTAAGTATTCATCCCAGCAACAAGGTGTTCAGACCAACTAGCAAAAGTATTGTTAAAACTGACTGCAAAGTAGTTTTGGGTATTTGCATAAACACGTCCCTTTTATGCCCCATGTTCTGTGCAGGGAGCATAAATGATGTGTGGCGCATAATCACTAGTCTTATGTACTGGCCAAGCATCAGCCTGACCTTGGCAGAAGATCCCTTCTGTTTTGGATACTACAACAGTGTTAGAGGGATACTACTGCTGCCTGGGCCAGAAAGGAGTTCCCACAACAATCTCTGGGTATTCCTTCTGATCTTCAGAGTTGGATATCAGTGGAAAAGCACATAGGAACATTCTTGTCAAAAGGCATCCATCTTCCAAGACTTCTTGCATGAGGTCCTAGAGCAACCCTACTCACAGTACCAGTGGCAACTGCCCTGGATGTAGTATCTACTGAGTCGAACACAAAGTAGCAACCTGACAAATAAAAGAAACCACACAAAGCAGATTTTTCCCCACAAGAAAAGTGCAGATAAAACTTTCCTCATACTTTCAAAGATTAGAATATACATTAACATATGAGCAACAGAATTCAAAAATTATAGTTGCAAAAAGCATACACTTTTCCCCAAAACTTTTACCATCCTTTTCAGAAGGGGAAGGATAAGAGTTAAAATGCATCGCAGCAGCTGGACTAATTAAAGCTATAGCTGTTGGGTCAGATCTGGGAAGAGTGTACAAAAATTCCGAAGACTGAGGAACTTTGTACATTCCATCTGCTTTCTTGGGTGCATCAGGCTATCAGGGTAACCATGTGCTGCAACAAACACATTCTCCAGTACCAGTGGTACTGGGGATTCCATTCGTAACATTTCATAGTATTTTGAGGGACTGAGAAACCTCAGGTGTTCTCCCACTGAAAACACTGGCACATTCTGGAAACTGTCTCAGAGAAAAAGAATCCTCAATTCCCTGAGAATTCAGATAACATGCTCTCCCGAGAGCAAAGCAGAATGGTACAGAAAGACAATCACATTTCCACTCCAGATTCAGTTTCATGAATCTCTTCAGGAAAGAGAGGAATCCACTTTTCTCTTACCAGAACCACCTGATAAGAAGGGTCAGTCTGTACAAAACCCTGAGCTAAACTCCTCCTGTCCAATAAAACTTGAGTAGGAGGGGATGTGTTTAGTTTTCTGTTTCTTTTCGACAGGAAAATTAGGGCAAACAGGATTTTTAATGGAAGCACCCAGGGACTGGATGCAACATTCTGGTTAAGCATGGTCACTGTTCCTACCCATTCACCCAACACTGAAAAAAGTAGTTATCCCTTGCCCACTAAGGGGACCCAAAAGCTAGAGAATGTGTCTAACCTCCTTAACCCCCTTTCCACAATGTCTGGCTTTATGAGCAACACCATAGAAATCTGGGGGAAAAATGAGTGGTCTGAGGAACAAGCTTTGGCCACAACAGAGTCATCCACCTGGCTGCTGTAGTGGCAAAGGATGTTTAGTTAACTGTTTTTGTGGCTGGAAAAAGGACCAACTGTGGGATTGCTAGTTTGCTCCATAGTCAAGGCAAATATGGTGCCTCTTTCCAAGGAAAAGAAAAGAGCATAAGTCAGCAAAATTACAACACAGTAACACTCACTCCAATTCAACACAAAGCAATTTAAAACAGAAGCTTACTTTTCTGTTTGGTAGTTTAAAAAGTTGATTTAAACATTCCATTTTTTTGTGGAAAACTGTTTAAAGGACAGCAAAGTCATGTGGCAGTTAATAGAAACACGTACCTCTAGCAAAAGTACTTTCCTCATACAGGTAAGTAACTTTAAACATTAAAAAAATGTTAAAATCCCCCCTCCCCCCAAAGGGAACTTCTGTCCAACAATGGAACAGCCCAAGTCAACTGTTGGATCTTCTGAAGCATGCAGAGGCACCCTCTCTTTGGTGGCAGGAAAGCCATGAAGGTCTTGGTGCCCAAACCGGTCTTTTTAGTCAGTGCAGTTTGAGCCAACACTTTGGGTATGTGGAAGGTACCCTGAAGCTTTTGGAAGCTTGATGGTGGGTGTTGCTTTGGTAGTGCATTTTTAGGGTTGAAGAGAGTAACTACTGTAATTACATCTGATACCCCTTTGAAGTTTTGGACTGGTTAGATTACTTTTATTGTCCTGTAGTGTGTGTGTTGGGTACTGTGCAGTGCTGTGCATTTCTGACCACTTGTTTAGTATTTGAAGCGGCTGTATGGGAC